>NC_054485.1:109383210-109385710 GCF_017639515.1 Carcharodon carcharias
TATACACACACATACATATCTATACACCCACATATATACACACACTCATATATATACACACACATATATACACACACATATATATATATACACACACATATATACACACACATACCTATATATACCCCACATATATACACACACATACATATATATAACTACACACATACATAATATATACACACACATATATACAACACATACATATATAATACACACACACATATAACCACCATACTATATATACACACACATAAAAACACACGCATATATACACAACGCATATAACACACGCATATATAACACACGCATATATACACACGCATATATACACACGCATATATAACACAACGCATATATATTATACACACACATATATACAACACACATACATATATATACACACAAGCATACAATATATACACACACCTAAATATATATACTACACACATATATATTACACACACATACATATATATACACACACATATATACACACAACATAACATATATATACACACAATATATACACACACATACATATATATACACACCTATATACACACACATAAATATATATACACACACATATTACCACACACACACATATATATACACACACATCATATACACACACATACATAATATATAACAACACACAATATATCACCACATACATATATATACACACTATATACACACACATACATATATATACACACACATATATACACACACAGACATATATATACACACACATATATACACACCACATACATAGATATACACAACACATATATTACACACACAATCATACCACACATACATACACACACATACATATTATATACAACATATATATACACACACATACCATATATATACACCATACATATATATTACACACACATTATACACACACATACATATATCTACACCACCTCTATACACACACATACATATATATACACACACATATATAACACACACTACATATATATACACACACATATATACACACACATACATTATAAATACACACACATATATACACACACATACATATTATATACACACACATATATACACACATACATAATATACACATATATAGAATACAACACATA
Source organism: Carcharodon carcharias (assembly GCF_017639515.1). Lineage (NCBI taxonomy): Eukaryota > Metazoa > Chordata > Chondrichthyes > Lamniformes > Lamnidae > Carcharodon > Carcharodon carcharias. Next base: position 109,384,338 of record NC_054485.1, read on the forward strand.
CTATATAGACACACACATATATACACAAACAATACATATATACACACACATATATACACACACATACAGATACACACACATATAATACACACAATATATACACACACATATATACACACACATACATATATATCCACGACAAATCTATATACACACACATACAGATATATACACAAACATATATACACACACAATATATACACACCCATACATATATAATACACACACACTATATACACACACATATATACACACACATATATACACACATATATATACACACACCATACATATTATACACACACATATATAACCACACACATACTATATATACACACATATATTACACATACATACATATAATACACACACATATATACACACACATACATATATAGACACACACTTATATACACACACATACTTATATATACACACACATATATAGATACACACACATACATATATATCACACACTATATACACACACCTACATATATAATACCCACACACATACATACACACACATACATACACACACATACTAATTATATACACACATATATATCCCACACATACATATATATACACACACGTATATACACACACATACATATATCATACACACATACATATATATACACAAACATATATACAACACACATACATATATTACACACACATATATACACACACATACATTCATATACACCCACATATTATACCACACATACAGATATATCACACATATATACACACACATACATACACACACATACATATATATACACACATATATATTATATACACACACAGATATACACATACTATATATACACACATATATATACCACACACATACATAGATATACCACCAATATATACACACACATACAATATACACCACATATATAACACACTACATATACATACACACATATATATACACACACATATATACACACACAGACATATATATACACACATATATATACACACACATACATATATATACACACACATATATACACACACATATATACCCACACATATAATACACACACATATATACACTACACATACATATATATACACACACAATATACACACACATATATACACACCATATATACACACATATATATTACACACACATACATATATACACCCACACATATATACACACACATACGTATATACACACACACATATATACACATACATACATATATATACACACACATATTGTAACAAATTTAAAAACACACCATACACTAAATATACACACACGTTAATAACACACACATACTTATATATACCCACAATTATAGAAATATACACCACATATACATATATATACACACACACATACA